>NW_024081637.1:0-46175 GCF_003009895.1 Hyaena hyaena | reverse complement strand
GTTTTCCAGACTTCTTCCTGTAATTGATTTCAAGTTTCAAAGCATTGTGATCTGACAGTGTGCATGGTATGACCTCTATTCTTTTATATTTATTGAGGGCTGCTTTATGTCCCAGTATGTGATCTATCTTGGAGAATGTGCCATGCGCACTTGAGAAGAAAGTAAATTCCCTGGCCTCAGGATGTAAAGTTCTAAATACTAAGATATAATAATCCTAAATAAGTACCTAACAGTAGAGCTTCAAAATATATGAAGTATACATTGATTGAACTGAAAAAAGAAGTAGAAAAATCCACAATTAGAGTGGAACACTTCAACAATCCTCTCTCAGTAATTACATATGTAAAGAGAATCATAAGCACACAGAAGATTTGAACACTATTAACCACTATATTTGACTGACAGTTACACAACCCTCTACACAACAATATCAAAGTATACATTCAGGCACCCAATAAACAATCATTAAGATAAACCATAGCATGGGTCATAAAACAAACTTGAATAAATTTAAAATAGAGATGGTGCAAAATATGTTCTTGGGCAAAAATGGAATTAAACTAGAAATCATTAAGAGAAAAAAATGTTGGAAAACTCCCATATGTGTGGGGATTAAATTATACACTTTTATTTATTTAAATTTTTAATGTGTATTTATTTTTGAGAAAGAGAGAGAGAGCGTGTGAACACAGGTGAGGGGCAGAGAGAGAGGGAGACACAGGAAGTGAAGCAGACTCCAGGCTCTGACCTGCCAGGAGCAGAGCCCGAAGCAGGGCTGGAACCCATGAACTGTGAGATCATGACCTGAGCCGAAGTCTGGCAATTGACTGACTGAGCCACCCAGGGTCCCATAAACTATACACTTTTAAATAACCATGATTCAGATATGAAATTTCAAAGAAAAACTTAAAATATTTTGAACTGAAGAAAAATACAAATCCTTGTAGGTATATTAAAGCATTTTGGAGAGCAATTTGTAGGAGAAAGTGCTTATATTAGAAGAAAAGAAAGGTTTCAAATCAGTATCTATTTTAATACACTAGAAAAAGAAGAACAGACTAAAATCAAGAAGTAAATAAATGTAAAATCTATCAATGAAAGTGAAAATAGAAAAATGGACAAAAAAATCAATAAAATCAAATGCTGGTTCTTTGAAAAAAATGAGTACCAATTTATTCTAGCTTCTGTGCCTTGCTAATATACAATGTTTCCATTTCAACACTAAATCATTGGGTAATCTCTTAGAAGACATTTTAAATGGTGATTAAATACAATATGCAAGGTTTCAAAAATGTACATAATCTCAATTGAAACAGAAATCAAAATAGATCCACAGATATTTCAAATAAAGGAAGTTGGTATCAGAAGGGAGGAACTTCCAAATAACTGTGGTTAACATACTTAAAATATTAGAAGTGCCTGGGTGGCTCAGTCAGTTAAGCAACCAACTTTGGCTCAGGTCATGATCTCATGGTTCATGGGTTTGAACCTCCAATGGGGCTCTCTGCTATCAGCACAGAACCCACTTGGTCTCCCTCTCTTTGCCTCTCTGCTTTCTCTCTCTTAAAAAGAAACAAGAAATTAAAATCATGTACAAAATAGGTGAAAACACAAAGAATTTTAACACTGAATTTCAAAATAATAAAATGGAAATTCTAGAACTGAATGATACAATATCTGAAAATCAACTCACTAGATGAGTTTAACATCAGACTGGATACAACAAAAGACGAAATGAGTAAACTTAAAGACAGATGAATAGAAAACATCCAAAATGAAGACCCAGGGGAAACAATAATTTTTTTAAAGAACATAACATAAGCAACATGAGGGACATAAACTCCAACCTCCATTCATCCCACCCCAGGAGGAGAAGAGAGAGAAACTAAGTAACAAGTAATATTCAAAGAAATAATGGCAAAGATGTGGACCAAAGATGTATAGTATACATTAGTAAACTGCTTTGGACAACAGTTTGGCTGGAGTTACTAAAACTCAACAAATATGTACTCTATGACCCAACAATTCCATCTCTGGGTATACACCACAAAGTGAGTACTTATGTTCACCAAAAGACTTGTGCAAGATTTTTCATAACAGCTTTATTAAAATTAGCCACAAACTGAATGCCCATCAATAAGAAACTGAATAAGCAAATTTTGATATGCATACAATGGTGCATACAATGGAATATATAGCACACTAATAAGAAAGGATAACTACACATGAAAACATCAATGATCCTCAAACTTATTAGGTTCAGCAGGGGTGCCTGGGTAGCTCAGTCAGTTAAGCACATAAGTTTGTCTCAGGTCATGATCTCACGGTTCATGATTTAGAGCCCTACATCAGTCTCTGTGCTGACAATGCAGAGCCTAGAGACTGCTTCAGATTCTGTGTCTTCCTTTCTCTCTGCCCTTCTCCTGTTCATGTTCTCTCTCTCGCTCTCTCAAAAATAAACAAACATTAAAATTTTTTTAAAAATATTATGTTCAGCAAAAGAAGCCAGACACATACAAAATTATATACTGTAGAATTCTATTAATATAAATTTCAATAGTAGTTACCTTTGCAGGTACTGACTGGAAAAGGACAGCAGTCAGCTTCTGAGTGCTGGAAATATTCTGTATGTTCATTCAGATGACTACATAGGAGATACACACACACACACACACACACACACACGCACACTTTCTCAACCTTTAAAGATTCATACATGGCTACAAACTAAATGTTTGTATCCCTCCCCACACACAATTCATGTGTTGAGACCTTACCCCAATGTAATGGTATCTGGAGGTGGGGCCTTGGAAAATAATTAGGCTATGAAGGTAGAGCCCTCATGACTGGAATTTGTGCCCTTAATAAAGAGATCCACTCATGTAAGTGTCCTTATAGAAGAGAGTTCCCACACCCCTTCTACCACATGAGGACATAAGAAAATGGCCATCTATGAACCAGAAAGTGAACTTTCACGAGACATTCATATGCCAGCACCCTGATCTTAAACTTCTCAGACTGCAGAATGGTGAGAAATAAATTTGTTGTTTATAAGCCACCTAGTTTATGGTATTCTGTTATAGCAGCTTGAACTAAGAAACACACTTACTCTATGTAAGTCGTTTTTCAATTTAAAAAGTTGAACAATTATATATAGACATGTGTATGTATATATATGTACATATGTATATATGTGTATGTATATATACACATATATAATATAGAAGTATACATATTTATAGTTAGGATCCTTATTTTGCTTCCAGTTTCAGTCAAGAGACAGAAACCATACTGGTTTTTGCATGTAGAAAATTTAACATAAAGATAGATAACTAGTAGGTATAAATTCTTAACTAGGTAACTAAAAAAGTAAAAATAGGTCTCTAAAGCATCTCAAAAATAGCAACTGAAGGAAACAGCAAGGGATACAAAAGAAAAGTATGAGACTATTATAAGAGAATCTTAGAGGAAGGGTACGGTGAGACTGAATGAAAGCCAGACTTCTGTGAGAGGTCTTGCTCAGCTGGGGCTGGTACCTGCATTAGGGAATAAAGAAGTTGGTCCTTTAAATGTTGGGAAAACTGCAAACTGGATTTAGGGGTTACTCAAGTGACTGTCACAGCAACCAGAAACTAATAGGAAGCCCACAGGAAGTTCACAAGGAATAAAGAGGAAAAAGTCCTGACTAGTTAGTTCCCTCTAGCGCCCTCTATTGGCCGAATCATCCAGGGGGGCCTCTGGCGAGGCTGACAGGTGACCTGCCAAGTCCGGCCGCCAGCACGGTCAGGCTGGGTACAGAATGCTGGCTGTGGAGCAGGGTCAATAACTTAGTAAATACGCATTACTTTAGTTTTAATTTCTGTTGAGCGAGATGCATGTTTTGCTTAAGGATTAGATTTTCCATTTTTATACTCTTTTGGAAAAATAGTACAACCATTAAGAACTGTGGTGGGGGTGAGGCCAATGTTCTAGTGGCTATAAGCATAAGACATCTGGACTTTATCTCATCGATCAGCAAGATCAACCATTTATAAAGAACAAAATATGAGAGGTTTTGTTTTTGTTTTTAAAGGTAGGATTTTTCTTCTCTGATTCCTTGTTGGTCTGTGTCCTGGTGTCCACAGTCTTTGTCTTCTCACTATACCTTAGGTACTAATGGAAATGTGTTTTTATTGGTTAATCCTTAGCATCTATCACAGTATCTAGTAGGTCCTCAGGAAACATTATCAATGCAGATTATAGTCTTTTTCTTTGTATATAACAGCAGAGCATTACTTAAAAGGTTCTTACTGCTATTCTTTCTTACCAGTTAAAACTATTAATGTTAAGAAAATCTTTGGTTCAAGGCTTTGACATGAGATCAGTTTATGTTTTCCTACTTTGCTGCTATAGGCTTAGAGGTTATGAATTTTCAAAGTGTACAGTTCTTCAGAGGTCATCATGCTTAACCACACCCTCATTTAATGATAAATAAGTTGAATTCTAGGAAGGTTCCATGACTTGCCTATCATCACATAATTTGAATTTGGGTGTGTTGTTCCCTAATCCCCACCTATTCCTCCATCGTTTAACAACTTTGCAACTGATACAGGCCTTTTAATATATCCAGAAACAAGCAATTGACAATGGCTAAAAAAAATTTTTTAAATCTATTTGAAATACTAGATTGATTGCATCCTAAAACTTGCCACATAGTAATAATTTTATGTTATTTTATACTTCACCTGTTATAGAATAGCTGATTGTGTCTCAAAAACTGATCTAAGGATATTACCTATATCTCAAATAATTTTAATGACCATCAACCATAAGTAGATATTTCAGTTTTAGTTGAGGAAAACATATATTAGAGAGATTAAGTGATTTGACCAATGTCACACAGCTATTAAACTGTTGGAACCAAAATTCTAGCCCACACATTTTGCCTCTGGAGCCCGTTTTACAAGGGCAAAATAATGACTCCGAAAGCTATCTTATTTTCCCCACTTCTTTTTTATTCCTTCAGAAAACAAATTTAATTTCCAGTTCAACTTTTTATCTGTGTATCTCCTCTCTACTTGAAATTACTAAAAACTTCACATTAATCTAAAGCATGTACTTTTTAATGAATTTGAGATTTAACATAGGCTTCTAGAAAAAACTTAATCAATTGCCTATTGCCACAATAACACTATGTAACAAATAATCCTTAGAGTTGGTGGATTATAACAACCATTAATTACTTCTTATGAAATTACCACTCTGTAGAGCAGTTCAGCTGATCAGGGCTAAGTTCAACCAACCCAGACTGGGCTCACTCCTGTGCCCAGTCAGCTGCTGGATGGACCTGGAGGCCTCAGCTAGAATACCTACCATCTTTTCCATTCTCTCTGAATCCCTCCAGCTGGCTAGTCTGGGTGTATTCTTCTGACAAGGACTCTTTGCCAGAGTCCAAGTCACTAAATGGAAATGCGTAAGAACTTTCCAGACCTCTTCTTTGTCAAACTTTCTCTAACTGACCGAAGAAAGTTACATGGCCAAGTCTAAGATCAGTGTGGGAGGGTGGTACCAGAGACCATGGCTACTGGTAGATATAAAAAGTTGGGGTGATCAAGTCAATCTACTAAATATACTTTTCTCATTTTTCCTGGACTCCATCCTCATGGTTATCGAAAGAAATCCTTTATTTGTGTAACATGCAAGATGCTTATATCTCAAAGCAGTCTTCTTTTCCCTTGAGGAATCTTGTAACTGAAGTGGTATATCCCTAAGAGAATTATCAAATGTCGCCTCAGTAATGAAGATTAATGCCTTATAAGGCTTGCTATACTACATAACCATCTAAAATTTCTTCTTCATATAGTTAATATTTAACTCAGCTTTATTTTATGATAAAGTAAATGAGCTAAGATAAATGAAAGGCAATGTCTGCAAATATTAATGTTAATTTGAATCATTGTGAATTAACACCTTCTGCAGAACAGTCTGCACATGGTGAGTTCATTTGGATGGTGAATGGAGCTAATACAGATAGAATCATGTATTTAATTTCCATTTTTTCTGCCCTATGGCCAAAGAGACATTCCCTTATTCTAACTTCTTATTGTATTAATTACCAGGAGAATGGACAAACAAGTCACAATTAATTGATTAGTGGATTATCTCACTCATGCAGGAAATATTTAATGAGCACTTGTTATGTCCTTAGTTGTAGGCATACAAAGAAGAATGAGTCTTGGTCCCCATCCAATTCCCCCTTCAGGAAGAGAAGGAGGTGCTCAATGGGAACTACAGAGACCTTCTCTGGTCAGGTAGACATTAGATTAGTGAGCTTAAGCTGAATCTCATATAGCAACAATTCAAGCAGAGTCAACTGAGAGAGTCCAAGCAGTTTCCCAGATTAGGTCAATGTCAAGGGATCTTGCTTTATATTAGCAGTCTTGTATAGGGGATGCAGGCCAGTGGAAAAGCACAAAATTAGATTAGCATGATTGTGTTTTTTTAGAAAAGTGAATGATAAAGAAATACCTTAAGTTTTGTAATAAAATCAGTTGATACTCTAGAGAGGAGGATGAGGAGAAAGAGGAAGACGATGTTGTTCTGTGTCAACTGATGGAAAGCAGGATCCTAGGAGGTATTAAATCTGGGTGTATCTGAGGAGCTAAGGCACTGACCTACGTCACTAGGAATTTAAACTTGGAGAAATTCACTTAGCCTCCATCTTCAAATGCAAGAATAAGGTAAGAAAATACCCGTTGAAAACAAACAACAAAACGAATGGCAGTAATAGAAAGGGCTTCCAGTTTTAAGGAGATGACATACTCACCTGAGAGGACCTAAGTGGAGAAAAAGACTCTTGGAATGTATGGTTTTGAAACAAAGAACGAGGAAGTCACTCTAGGAAGTCTGCATAAGAGGAATTTAGCAACAAAGGAAATATGCTATTTTTGGAGCGCAATCAAGAGACTCATAACTGGAAAGTTGTTTGTCCCAGAAGATACTCATGCAGGAACCTAATAGCCTTTTTTGCTTATCCCTCTGTTTGTATGAGAGCGTGTTGCAGTGGTCATCGGACATCTGAAGTAATGGTGCAATGAGGAAACTGGTCCCCCTATACCTGTCGAATATGAACAAATGTCAAACATGTCTGGGAAAAGTCACTTTGAAAAAAAAATTGCTCTGATGGATAGGTCAAAAACCACTGTAGTCTTTGCATAAATACCTTTGGTCAAGTTATAATTTTTGAAATAGGGACTTGTTATGAAAATGCTGATATCGTTTTAACCATAAAAACACTGATTATTCAAAGTACTCATACTATTATCGATTTCTGTAACTATACTTGGAACTTCCATTTGGTGTTGAGATTAGTTATATATTTCATCAAAGTGACACATCTGTATTTTGTTAGTGTGAATATTATGTGACACTCGATCACAGTAACAACAAGCTAAACGTAAGTCAGTTTATCAGAGAAAAAGAAATCTGGAGATTTGAAACACCTCAATATCTTAACTTCTTTTAAGCTTATATATTTATTTTGAGCCAAAGAGAGAGTGCATGTGTGCAAGTGGGGAAGGGGCAGAGAGAGAGAGAGAGAGAGAGAGAGAGAGAATCCTAAGCAGGCTCTGCACTACCAGCATGAAGCTGGACACAGGGCTCAAATTCACGAACCATGAGATCATGACCTGAGCCAAAACCAAGAGTCAGATACCCAACCAACTGAACCACCCAGGTGCCCCTCAATCTCTTACCTTTTTGAATCAGAAAACATGGATGTGACAACTGAAAGAACATCCAAGATCACAGAAGAGGGCAAAGCTTTATTTTAAATGGCTTCAATTACTCTATAAGTATATAATTTTCCTAGATATTTTGAAACTTACATTTTGGTTTATAGCATTAATTATGTTGCACTTGTGAGCTGGACTAAATATATGACTACTATTTCTAAGTGAAGAAAATATTTTCAAAAAATTTTAACTTCTCATTTATCTTCTTTATTTTGCTGGTTGCCCTTTGTATCAAATGCACTTTTCAAATTAGAAGAAATTTTATTCTACATTAAGTTATAGCTTCTTTTTGTACCCATAATCAACTATGATCTCAGAAAACAAGTGTGAGATGTAAATGAGTCAAAGGCAGAGAGGGAAAAATTATTTGGGGCTTTTCATTCTCAACTGCAAAGCCTGTTCACACCTTGTACTCACTCACCTAGGATCATGCCACCCTCAAGCTTTGGACAATGTCCTTCCCATTCTGGAAATGGTACCTTCTGGGCTCTGAGCTTCAGGAAATGGCACCTTCCCCTGCCCTGAGCCTTGACATTTTCTGTGCCTTCTGTGCCACACTATGTTACAGGAAAATCTAAGAGGTGGAGGAGCCCCATGTGACAAGGTATGACACATATGCACACTTCTTTTTTGTGTCATTCTAGGTACAAAGAATCTGGTGTCCTGTTTCTTCCACAGGCCTCACCTGGGCAGGTAGAAATGAACTCCAGCTGATGCTGTCTATATTCAACTTTTACTCTGGCTCAGTAGTGCCTTAAAGTTTTCAAAACTAAAATTGAAAATTACCCCCTCTTCTCTCTCTGCATTTAGGGGCAATAAAGTGTCTTTTTAGACAGGGTTAAGAAGTAGAAAGAAATACCATCAGCGAGTACCTCAAAAATATTTTCTTGGGATCATGAATATTCGGATTCATGGCTACTCTCCTTTACAGAATCACAATGCTACAGTTACATACAACCGCTCTGTTAATGTTTGCTCAATCCTTACTTTGAAACTCTGCACTCAACTTCTTGATTCTACTATTGAACATGTGCCAAAGTAAGTTCACAGTAAGCCCTAAGGGTAAGGCTTCTCCTGGTGTCACTTGGTAGGAAGAACACTGTCTCTCAGGCCAGAGAACAAGCCTGGGAGATAGAGCTTGAATCCAAAGGGCAGAACTGGGTAAGGATGATATTGAGTGAATGGGATTCTCCATTAGGCTGTATTCCATTCCTAAAATCTCATGTGGAAAAGAAGTGGAGCCAGTTACCTGTGAAAGGCTAAGGAAACTATATTTTATAAGCAATTTATATGTTCTATCTACCGTGCCTATGTACTTTTTGTATCTCTAAATATTTAAGTAAAATCACCTAGAAGTCATGAGGTGGCTCAGCTCCAAATGAAAGGATTTTGAATCTGTTTGGACTATAACCTACTCAGAAAGAGCAGCCTCTCTTGACACCAGGGCAGAGAGGACTAGGTAAGAACCCCAAAGGTCTTAGAAGACTCAGGTTTGCCATTTCCTCAAATGGAGATTCTCACTCCAAAGGTAGATCTAAGAGCAGCACTTTACAAAGCCAGGCCTCCTTTTCCCAAATATAAATGCTGAGCATACACACATACATCCACATATACTGCATCTCTCAAAACCACAATTCTGTCACCTTTCCAGGGTGGCCTATCACATACCCCGCCAAGGACACATCAGTCTATCACCAACATCCAAAATGATAGTTAAACTTGTTAAACTTGACCTTTTTTGCTTATCTTTTCCATTTTCCAAATATAAAATTATATCTTAACACAGAATATGCCTTTTAACAAAGGCAAGCAGTATTCCCTATACCACTGATTAAAAGTTGCTGCTACAGGGGATTTGAGTTTTACCTTTATACGAAGGGTGACTTTAATATGTAACAGGTCTGTTGTAGGTCAGGCACCAAGGATATAATGTGAAATAAAACTTTGTTCCTACATTCAAGGAGCTCTGAGTCTAGTGGTGGAGACAGAAATGTAAACAATTCATTAGAACACAATTTCCTAATAGTTCCTAAGGAGGACCAAAGAGGGAGCGACTAATTTGGACTAAAGAGCTAGGGAGGGCACCTGAAGAGAAAACATTTGAGCTGAGCATGTGTTCAATTTAATTAAAATGATTTTTCTGATTATAAAAACTTTAGCAGAAAATACAAAAAAAATTGCCACCCAGAAATCTCCATTGAAATATTTTGTTCTGTTTTAGAATAATCTATTTTTGAAAAATATATTTGACATATACATTTTATAATTTACCTTTCTCTTGAGATTCTGCTTTTCAAAACATTTATATTATTCAATATTATTCTACAGGAAGATTGGCAACCTAAGTAACTTCCGGCAATAATAAGTAAATATATGGAGCATTTACCATGTGCCTGGAAATTTTCTAGTAAATAATTTATTTACTAGAAATAATAAATAATTTATTATTAAATAATAATAATAAATAATAAATACACACATAGTAAATAATTTATTTATAAAATAAACAAAAGTAAAAACAAAAACAGAATGCTATGAAGATGATTAATTAATCCTCATTTTAATATCCTAATTTTACAGTAAGTAACACAGAAAGCAATTATGTAAATTAGCCAAGGCTAGTAAATTCATAGCTAAGAATAGTAATACCTAGTAAGAAATAAAGGTAGAACTCACCCCAGAAGTCTATTTCCAAAGGCTGTTCATTTTACTGTTAAACCTCATTGCTTCTCCAGCCCTACTCTCAACACACAAACATTAAAATACTATAGGAACTCCCTTATATGTGGAATCCAAAAAAAAAAAAAAAAAAAGGCAGAACCTCACAGAAACAGAACAGGTTGGTAAGTGCCAGAGGTGCACCGGTGCGGGGGGGAGGGGTGGGGTGGATATAATCGGTCAATGTGGTCAAAAGGTCCAAGTACATCCTGAGGATGTATGTACTTCCAGCATGGTGACTGGAGTTAATAATACTATAATAATACTATATTGTATATTTGAAAGTTGCTAAGAGAGTAGATCTTAAAAGTTCTCAACCCAAGAAAAAAAATTTAAGTATGTGAGATGATGGATGTTAACAAAATTTATTGGGGCAACCATTTCACAATATATACAAATATCATATCATTATGTTGTACACTTTAAACTAATACAATGTTGTATATATATCTTGATAAAGTGGGAAGTAAAAGCAAACCCAATTATACACTGCCTACAAGAAATACACTTTTTTTTGAAAGAGTGAGCATGCACACATTGGGGAAAAAGAGAGGGAGGGAGAGGGAGAGGGAGAGAAAATCTTAAGCAGGCTCCACACTCAACACAGAGGTCCATCTCATGAACCATGAGATCATGACCTGAGCCAAAAATCAAGAGTCAGACACTTAACTGACTGTACCACTCAGGTGCCCCAATAAATACACTTTATATATAAAAATACAGGAGTTAAAAGTAAAAACACAAGTGAAAATATATATGAACACTAATCAAAGACTGAAATGTATAACCTAATCAGACAACTATGTTTCTGAGTAAAGAATATTACTGGGGATAAATAAGCTCAATTCATAAAGAGTTTATTTAATCAAAATAACATAACAATCATGCAGTATAAGAACTTCCAAATGTTTGAAGCAAACACTGAAAGAACTGAAAAAAGAATAGACAAGTCCAGTTATGGTCATAGATTTTAACACTCCTTTCTTGATAACTGAAAGAACATATAGACAGAAAATCATTATTTAGATACAAAAGTTGAAACAATACAAGTGTCAGCTTGACCCTGACTTAGACACATTTCTTCAACTGCGTGTGAAACATTTGTCAAGGTAGATCATATTACAAGTATAAAAAACCTTCGGTAAATTTGAATTTTTCCAAGTTATACTAAATATGTCCTTTTACTACAATGGGATTTTTAAAAATAAGTAACAAAAGGATATCTAGAAAATCCTCAACTATTTGGAAACTAAGTAACATATTTCTATATAATTCATAGGTCAATAATAAGTGAAAATCATAAAATATTTTGAACTAAATGAAAATATAACATATCAAAATTAGCAGTCTCATTTTCTTCCAGGCTGGTAGCAATCCTGCTACTCCAACTTTATTTCTTTTTCAGTGTTCTTTTTTTTTTTTTTTTGAGAGAGAGAGAAAACCGGGGAGGGGCAGAGAGAGAGGAACAGAGAGGATGTGACGTGTCAGCCCAGAGCCCAGTGTGAGGCTCAAACTCAGGAACCACAAGATCATAACCTGAGCTGAACTCAGAGGCTTAACTGACTGAGCCACCCAGGTGCCCTGCTACTACAACTTTCTTAAAAACCTTTGTGAATTTTTTTATGTATTTGATTACTGTAAACTCTATGTACCAAAAGCCACACCTGCAATTTTTGTAAAGTTATATGGTCTATCTATGGGCACTTGGGATGAGTTGGACATGTGTAAGATCATTCCCTTGAGTTTTCTAAGACCCTTTTTACTCTAGGAGAGATCTACTAGAAATCACCCTAATCCTTTTGAATATCTTAAGGGGTGTTTCAGCCACACCCTTGGTTTGGTTATGCCTTACTGCTGTGTCTTTTGGCATGCTGGATTTAGTCTTTAATCTGAGATTGTTTTATAATGATCAATTGTGTTATAATTGATTTGGCACGAAATGGTTTTATGTTTTAAACTAGTAATTTCCGGGTAATTTATATTCCCTCTAAATTCTGCATGTAAATTGACCAGTCCTTTTACAAGTGCTCACTCCTTTCTTGTATTTTATCAAATTCAGCTGGCAGCAGCCAGTTCATATGTTGAACATTCCCTCTAAAATCTCCTCACCCCAATTTGCAGGCTTGTTTGATACATTGTCTTCAAACCACAGGCAGTAGTTTTACCAAATTTCCTCACCACTACAAACATGGGTTGCTATTTTTCAAACCTGTGTGAAAGTTTCCCCATAATCCCATTACCCTGACCAAAAACCAATGCCATATATTTCAACATTTTCATAGCAGCACCCTGTTTCTTGGTATCAGTTTCTATATTGGCCACCTCTTTCTGCATGAAAGATACCACAACAATTTAGTGGCATTTAGCAGTATAAGTTTTTTCTTGACCTTGTCTCTGTTGGTGACTGGGAAGTAGGCTTCAAGAAGTAGGCCTATGGGAATACTCTGGTTTCTCATCAGATCATATAAATCTTTAGCCTTTTACTAACAAAGTGGGCCTATGGGTTGGCTTGAATGGCTCTGCCCCACAGGCCTTATTCTGGAAGCCTGATTGAGAAGGCAATTCAGAGAATGTTATTCTATGGGTGTGTCAGAAGAACAAGAAAGCAAGCCCAACTGTTCAAGCCTCTCATCTTATATCCCTAACATGTCAGTGGCCAAAGCAAGTCACATGGCAAAATCCAAATTCAAGGTATGAGGTACTATATTCCAGCCACCAGTAAACATAAACCAAAGTGATATATATTATTACAAAGGAGTAAATACTTAGGGCCAATAATTCAATCAGTTGGGAGAAGAGTGGGAGAAGAGGAGTTTAAGGAAGAGGAATAGAGAGGAGTTGACTGGAGGAAGAAAGTGGGGGCAGAGGGAAGGAGAGGAAGGAAGAATGAAAGGGAAGGGAAGAATGAGGACTCAGCTTACATCAGTTTATAAACAAGAGGCTTTTAACTAAGGCCTCTGTTTTATGCCAGTTGTTTGTCCCCCCAGTATGTCTGTTGTATCTGATCCTGGAGCCACTTGGGAGCTCTGGTGAGCCCCTCAAGCTTCTCTTCTCTGCTGAAATCCTCGTTAGTATGTGCTGCATTGCTTTCCTGCTTACACTATTTAATAGATCAAGAGTTTATCAAAGTCCTTCCTTCTTCTACAATGTGTGTATAAGCTTATTCACTGTGGGTCTCCTGCTTCTCTGTACTACTCAACCAGGAAAGATTAGATCATTACACCTCAGCTGACTCTTAGGAAAGGACGAGAAGTGAAGGAGGCAAAGAACCTTCCTGAAAGACAGATTGATAAGACCCAGAGCATGAAGTACTTTGAGAAACATCCAGTAGGAGTTCAGATTTTACTCTGCATGTAGGCAGGACCATGGAGAGTATTAATACATAAACAGGGTATTTGCATCATAGAATAGTCCTAAAGATCTCCAATTGAACATGGCAGCCAACATTTATCTTAGTTTCTTCTCCAAACTCTACTAAAAGCCATAAAACTGCTCTAATTCAAGAAGATAAAAAAACTGGAGGAGGCAATGATAGCAGATAATAACAGCTATATGATGAAAGACAGAAGTACAAATGGTTATTGACTTAACAAAATTGAAAAGGATTTAAGTGTCAAAGGAAGGAAAGCCAGTGAGGGAAAGATGGACCTGCATTGTTAAAACCTGAAAAGACCATGAAGAAGAGCAACCAGTACTTCTGGAAAGAGAATAGAGCACTGCAAGCAAAACAAAAGGATTGGTTGAACTTGGAAGATGGAGAACTTGAACCTCAGATTCTGCTCACCATCCTATTCTGTTGGGAGGAAAGCCTGCTTATACCCAAGCAGAGTAAAGAAGGTTGACACCCTAGAAAAAGGTAAATAGATCAACTTCCCTCTTGGGGACACCAGGCAAGCAGAAGGCTGCAGTGAGTCAACAGACGAAAATGAGTGGGATTAAATAAAATCTATTTTCTAAGCCCTGGCTTATATCTTTCTAAGCTGGAGTTTGAAGGGTTAGAGAACTCAAGACTAATTAGAGAACACAAAAACTGAAAAAAGCTCAAGAAAAACATGTACTCAGAGTCTCAAAATTGGCAGAAGTCAACTGAGATGACAACTTAAGAATGTCCTTGGAATGTGACAGTTAGAAAGCCACTTGCACCTTAAAAATAAAAAGATAAAGAAGCTGGGTTTTAGAGACAATTTTTTAACCCTGAGGAATTTCTAATACGTCATGTCTATCACTGTGACTCATACAGGCTGCAAAAAAATTTTGAGCAAGAAGGCTTTCCTGGAATCTTCCCATCATCTAACACAGATGACCACCCACTCTACATATGTAAAAGACAAGTCATGGGCAGGAACTCTAATGAGCCAAACTTTTTCAATTTAATCTTTAAATGATCCTGAAATTGATAGCTTAAAACTTAGGCTCTAAATCATCTAAAGATGCAGAAATATATAGATAAAAGACCACCAGCTTTGAATGGACTTACTGACCTCTGTTCTTAAAGAAAAATGGCAGGAAATGTTCAGTCTGATTACTTAAACAGTTTTAGAATAACATTATCAAGACTGTGAACTTTTAAATCATGATATTAACCTAAAACGTAATGCATAGGATGAAGTTTTCAGGTCTTACAGCCTTCTTAGTTACTGATGGAGCATACTAAAGGCCTCAATTTTTTTTTTTTTTTTTTTTTTTTTTACAGAAACATCAGTGCAGCTAGACTATGAATCCTATTCCTTGCCACTCTGTTCTCTGTTCCCTCTGTCCTGACCATAGTGATCATTCTTGTAACATGCCATACATTTTCCCATCTTCATGCCTCTCTCCTCTTCTGTGAATGCCCTCTTTCATTTTCATCTCCTCTACCTGGCTTCCTCTACTCCTTTTTTATTTTTTAAAGCTTATTTATTTTGAGAGAGAGAGAGAGAAAGTTAGAGAGAGTACATAAGCAGGGGAGGGGCATAGAGAGATGGAGACAGGATCCCAAGCAGGTTCCATGCCAAAAAATGTGGCGCTTTAATTCACAAACCTTGAAATCATGATCTGAGCTGAAATCAAGAGTCTGGTGTTTAATATACTGGGCCACGCCGGCATCCCTCTTGTACTCCTTGTTAAATAGTGGTGCAAAGGTCTCATCTGGAGTCTTTGCTGGACCTTTCGAGGCAGAGTTAGTAGCTTCCTTCCTTAGGTATCAAAGCACTTACAAACTGTATTACGTTTACATGTTGATGTACATGTCTCCTCACTACAAAGAAATCAAAGACCATATCACATACAGTTTTACTGTCCCAGAGTCCAGAAAACTTTGTGGAATATAGTGGGTTTTCAGTAAATGACAGGTAGAAGGAGTACAATTATTTGGTTACTATTCTTTTTCTAGGTTTTCCTCTCCTTAACTGATTTGTTTTTCATTTTGTAACTATCAGTATTTCATGAATCTTTAATTATGGAGCTTGACTTTGTTGATGTACATTTTTTCAACTGTTGGCACATCATTTATTAAATGAGGATCACTAGGTCAAGCAGTTAACCAGACATCTTGAATCAGAGCAAGAATCAAAAAAGGAAGCTTGAATCTGTATGTAAAATTATTTTGTTAATGACCCAGTGTCTTCACATCTGCTTTTTCATTATGATTTCTAAATAGTTTTGAGACTTTAAAATAGAAAGTACTACATAATTATAGAGAATTATTATATAAGCATTTTCCTAGGAATTACTATACCCAAAGAAAAATGTATGAAATCTCTTTTTATATATGTTTTTAAAAAAGGAAAATTCTTTACTGAATATAGTATAATATAGTGTAGAGAGGAAATATGAGTAAAAAAACCCACTTGTTTCAAGATAAATTTGGTTCAGACTTCATTTATCAACTACTACTATCTACCAGAAACTGTGCTGAAACCTTAGCAGTGTAAACTTAGTATAAGCAATGGAGACATGGTTGGTTGAACTCCTGGCACTTACAATCTAGTGACAGATATGATTAATTCAATACATAAATGAAAAACAAAAGTAAGTAAGCATAAATCATAATTCCCATGAATGAAACAACCAACCAGGATGTGTTCAAAATTACCAAGGGTGGATTTGTGTTAAATAGTGAGTGAGGCAAGAGTTATCTGGGGAGTTGACATATAAACCGAGACTTAGACAATTGAGGGGTCAGTTCTGAAGAACTGGGGTCAGTAGTGAAAGAATAGGAAAAGATCATGGAGTCTTGGTAGAAGGATAAGGAGAATTATGGGCTCTAAAGGAAGTCAAAGTTGGTAAAGCCTAGTGACCAAGGAGAAGAGCATACAGAGATGAAAATCTAGTGGTAGGTAGAAGCCAGATCATGTAGGATATCACTGGCCATAAGGAGTCTGGATTCCATTTCAGAGGAATAGGAAAATATTAAAGGATTTTAAGTAGTAAAGCTACAAATCTGATTGTCTTTTTTAAAAGATTATTCTGCCTGATAAGTACAAAATAGAGTAGAAGAAGCAAAAAAGCAAGTTGGCCGCTTTTGTTGTCCAGGTATCAGGTGAGAGTTAATCATGTTTAGACTAGCAGGGTAGAGGTGGAGATGTAGATAGAAGCAGAGGGATTCAAGAACATAGTCGGAAAGTAAAATCAACAAGGCTTACTGATGGTTTTGAGGTGGAAGTGAAGTAAAGCAAAATCAAGCTCAAATGAGGAAAACCAGGAGAAGACATGTTGGAGAGGGGGGTTGGGTTAAGATCAGATCAGTTTTGGAACACACATACATATATATATGTATATATATATATATACACACACCTATGTATATGTGTTGTTTGAGATGTCTGCGAAGTATCAAAATATCCAAGGGGATGCAGGTAATATATACAAATCTGGAGTTAAGGAGAATCTGGGCTGAAGAGAAAAATTTAAGAGGTATGGGCATGTGGATGGTATTTAAGCTCATGAAAGAGATAAGCTTTCCAAAAGGATGTAAAGAGAGAAGACAGCAAACCCATGGAATTCCAAACATTCACTCATCTGTTAACTGAGGAAGTGAAAAGAAAACACCAATGAAATGAAAGCAAGACCCATAGATTGCAGTGTCAGTGAAACTGAGGAGGGTTTTGATATGGCAAGAGTAGTTAGCTCTTGAATGCTACTACAAGGTTAAGTAAGATGAAGACAGAAAGTTATATGTTGTTTTTTGGTTTTTGGTTTTTTTTGATGCACTTAACACAAAAGTTACTGTCACCTTGACAAGATCAGTTTTCAGCTGAGTGGTAGAAGCAAAATCCATGTTCAACTAAAAAAGTAATGGTTAGGGGAAAGGAGACACCTGGCATAGAATCTCTGGAAGTTTATCTAAACTATCTTTGATAGTTTAAGTGGGATTGCGGGGGCGGGGTGCAGTATTTGTCAGGAAGACAAATACTAGAACAAGTTTGAATACTAGTAGGAATAATCCACTCTAGAAGGAAAAATGGTTGATGTAGGAGAGAAATGGGGGAGTAACTGAAGAAGGTAAGGTTTTGAACAGGACGAGGGCATGTCTTAAAGGACAAGTGGGACAATTTATCTGTCCTTGAAAAGTAGAGGTACACTTCCTCCATTTTAACAGAAGGAAAAGGTACATGGAGCTATAAGATTCTTAAATTTATTGTTATAGGAATGGAACACTCTATAATGTTTTTCCTTTCATAAAGGGAGTGGGGCTAGGGAAACATCTGATCATCTGAAGGTAGAGAAAGCTTAAGGAAAGAATAAAGTACAAAAAAAGTCATATTAGGATATGGCTAAGAGACCAGGGTTGGGGACAATGTTTTTGATCATGAGTTCAGAGTAAAAGTTGTCCCCGTTGCAGGATTCTTTTCTTCAACATTTTACTGCTCAGATTCAGGCACAAAGAAATTAAAGGACTGGGTTTGTACAAGCCTGGAGATTTTCTAGATGAATGTAATGCATTAAGAGATGGACAAGGGGGTTAGAACATGTCAAGAGAGTGATCAGACTGCTGGACCATGGAAAAAGACAGAAGTAGGTCTAATAAACAGAGATATTGATGGTGATAATATATAGGAAGTCCCAAAGAGGATGAAGAGTTGCTGTGGAGTAAGTAGCTGAGCAGATGAGGAGGAGATGAGTGATATTATAGTAAAATGCTTAAAATCACTATTCAAGAGGTGCTATGGATTTCACGATGAAGTCCATGATGCAAAGATGGGAGCAATGACTAAGGAGGGAAAGTCATAGGGGGTCAAGCTGTCAAGAATCCGAGAGTCCAGAAATTGGTCTCTCCTTTACTTGGGAACCATGAGGAAGTAGCAGTAAGAAGGAGGTGTCAAGGTTCCCCACCATGGATGTTGCAGTAGCCCAAAAAGATGGTCAAATGTTGGAGTATGACATGAAACTTAGGTGAATGGGTGGGGAATCTCAAAGTTGAAAGATTTGTGAGAGGAGATGGGAAGACTGTGGCATGGCAGCATGAGGACATGAGCTTCTGAGTAGCAAAGGGTTGTGAATGAGTGATGTGAATCAAATATGCATAAAAGCAAGTAAGAGAGAGGAGGCTACTGTCCCTCCTAGTGACCCTGAGGACAAGCTTGTGAGGGCTGCAGAAAAAGCAGTCTTCTGGAGAGATAACAGTTTTAAGACAAGCAGATGGAGTTATCTTCAGAGTAAAGGTTAAGGAATATGGAAGGTCACTGGACACAGAAAGGAGTGTTGAGTAGATAAACCAGAATAGTTTAGGGATGGACACAGCAGTATCAAGGTAAGACCCAGAGTGATGGCAGAATTGAGACAGGCAAATAGTGACCGAGATCACAAGAGATGTAAGGCATTGCAAGTTCTTAGTCCTTAGAGAAGAAAGATGTCCTTGAGTCTATCTGTTTGATAAGAATCCAGAGAAATTCTAGAACATTCTTGGTCCTATGTCAGTGGTCACAGCAGTTGCTGCTTTTGCCTACAGACAGAATAATGGTGCTTATGAATGGCATCCCTGGATGCCCCTGCATGACAGCATATTGTTCTCTTCTTTATTACCCAAAGTATACTGTATTTTCCATTTTGATTTACTTAGCTCAGTCTGAGGGGGTTTTTTTTTAGTAGAATCGGAAGTATGATGTATACTTTTTAGTGGAATCCTAAGTATTGTGTATTTGAATTTGCTGCCCACGGCCATTGCTTCTCACAGGCTTATGATTACAATCAACAATGGGTTTTTGCAAAGGTTTCATACTATATGTACCATAGAGACTGTCCACCGAGAAAAAGTCCTAGGGGACGATCCATGTCTCTAAAACCATTCCATTTCCAGAGGCTGATTATAGGGAAAAGGGAGAGGATCTCAGAATTTGTCAACCTCATCCCATCTGGTGAAGTTTTCAATGGGAATGAGTAGCTCTTCCGTCACACACAAACTTATATCCCAACCATATTCAGAACCCAAACAAAAGAATTATAAACAGTAGCATTTGTATCTCCAAGAAGCCAAAGGAAAGAAGGACCTAGAACAGTGGCTAAAGCATTGTTCAGAATAACAAATATGACAGGGCAGCCATGATGTTAGTATTTTGAGTAACTAACAGTTCTTGTATTGAACAAGAGAAAGTGGTAGTTTCTCGCAGATAAGATTTCTAGAATCAGGCTCAGAATCAGACTCATTGACAAAAGAGAGAATTTGATGGTAATGAGAAAAATTTGTACCACTTTAGTTTTCCTGACTGTATACACCCCCTTTTAAAAAAATATGAAGTTATTTTCTCACAGCTATCTGTTCAAATCATATACTATCTTTTTATCAATGTAATAAATGAATTTCCTTCTTTAAGTGGAAAAAAGGAAGCTTCAAGAGTTGAAATGTTTAAGAACTGCTTTTAAAAGAATTATAGACACACTTACATGCACTTAGTTTTAATGAGGAAATATAAAATGTGTTCCTTGCTTGTTATTTCTATGACATTAAGATCTCACTCTCCTTCTGTCTCTCTCTCTCCCCTTCCCCTTCCCATCCTTTCCTCTCCCTCCTTTCTTCCTCTCTTTCTCTGTCTCTCCCTCCACCCCCCCACCTCCGTTTTCAGCTAAAATGTCAGAATCTACATAACTAAAACATACCACAGCCTGCAGTGATAAATGAAACCAAATAGCACTGGTGTGAGGAATTTGGGGCTGGGCAATTGGTTGGCTCCACCTTTGTTAGACTACAGACAGAACAAAATATTCAGCCCAGTGAAAGGATTCTGTGGAGATTTCCAGGAGCCGCCCCTGGGCTTGGGGGAAGGGCAGGGTGAAGGAGAGAGGAGAGTAAGTAAAAACACTGCATGGCTTTCCTTCCCTTGAACTGTGACAGGGCTCCAGGCAGCACCTCCCCCATATGCAAGGACTGCTGAGAGCCGCGTCCCCCCAGCGCCTCTCCCTGGGCTCTGTCTGGTTCCTCACCTTGTACTGATTCACAAGCCCTGTGTTCACGGTCCCAAAACCACGTTTCCTGCAGCAGCCACTACGGATGCCTCTACCTATGGCAGCAGCTGGTCTGGCCCCAGGCTCTTCTTACTCAAGGGGCAGTTGCACAGGAGCAGGCAAGCCTGAGGAAGGGGTCAGTTATTTGTCTATTTCAACAGGTTTACATTTTTTTGTTTCTGAAAATCCAGGTATCCTCAAGAGCCCACAGACTCAAGTTGTCGGTCCTCTCTTTAAGGCAGTAATGACGTGTCCCTCACTCCTAAGCAGTGACGCAGTATGGATCAGGCAGATGCTGGGTGAAAGAAGGAAAGTGAGACTAGCAGAAATGCAAAGGAAATAAACAGGCAGAGCTAGATGACGGGAGTACAGAGAGAGAGAGAGAGAGGGAGAGGGAAATAAAATCAAAACTAAGGAGATGAATTCATGTCTCTAAATGTTTAAAAAAAAAAATAAAGGACAGAAAGTCCTGAGGATGTGTGTGGGTTCCCAGCTGCAGATTTTGTATGCTGGATTTGATTGTCACCCCTGGTGGCCTTGCCACCTCAGAGTCCCACCTGGTGGCCTGGCAGCCTGAAGATGTATGCAGCCTGCTTCTAGGCTGGAGACAGGTCTAGATGACAGGGTTGCTTAAATGGGGCCATGGAGGAGTGATTACATGGTTCAATTCCTCCAACTTATTTTATTATTGCTGTTGAAGGATAAATATAGAAAGGAGAGAAAAGCCACTGCAGACTTTGAAAAGAACGTCTAGCAATTTCTTTGTGGTATGTTTAGTCTCCTGCATTTACCCAACTTTAAAGTTTAAGTGCAATTAAACATCTGAAAATCGGATCTAAAAAATGAAGGTAATGCTGAGATAAGACTTTTGAAAATTTTTACTCAAACTCTTCTCCTGCCAATTTCTTCCATTAAAATCTTTCCTTTAAAATATCCAGCCATTTGGGGCACCTGGGTGGCTCCATCCGTTAAGTGGCTGACTTCAGCTCAGGTCATGATCTCACAATTCGTGAGTTGGGAGTCCCGCGTCGGGCTCTGTGTTGACAGTTCAGAGCCTGGAGCCTGCTTCAGATTCTGTGTCTCCCTCTCTCCACCCCCCCCCCCACTCTCATTCTGTCTCTCA
The DNA here is from genome assembly GCF_003009895.1 of Hyaena hyaena. NCBI lineage: Eukaryota > Metazoa > Chordata > Mammalia > Carnivora > Hyaenidae > Hyaena > Hyaena hyaena. Next base: position 24,143 of record NW_024081637.1, on the reverse strand, counting down.
AAAAATAAACATTAAAAAGTTTTAATAAAAAATTAAAAAATAGAATATCCAGCCATTCATTAAAAACCATTTGAATTCATATTTATAATTTAAATATTAGTGTTGCCTTCCACCTTGATAAAGTATATGTATGCTTTTTAATCTATCTGAAGTTTGATTCTCTCTATGGAATGGCCAGCACATAGCATTAGGTGGGTGTCATTCTGACCATCATAGTCATCTTCACAACTAGCACAAAAACTGTGACTAAATAAATCAAGTGACAGCCTGCGTTTATTCTTAGAGGTGGTTATAATCAAATTGGCCATGCTGAAATCCAGTTCAATAACAGGGAACAAATGTGGTCAGAGCTAGCCTTTCGTATGCATATATACATTTTACCAGCCAACATTCTGTTTTCATCATAGTCATTCATCCTGTATATTTATTGACTGCCTATTATGTGCCAGCATTCTGGTAGATGCAGGCATTCCAGGGTAGCAAAGTCCTCACTCAGTGCCTTCCAGTCGAGAGGTGATTTAGACAGACAGCCGCAGCAGTGTGGTGAAGGCATAGTAGTTGGTAGTGGTGAGAGAAGCACGAGATGCTTTGAGAACACAGGCAGGACTCCTGACTCAGGTGGGACTCAGAAGTGTAGTGGAGGAAAGAACCTCTAGGCTGACGTGAAGGAGAGAGTAGAAGGTCACCAGGGAAAGATGGACAGAGTGGGAAGTGGGAGAGATGCTCTGACCAGAGGGACCACCATTTGCAAAGCAGAGGGAAGAAAAAGCCCAAGCGATTACAGTAAACAGAGGAGCATATGATGACTGGGTACAGAATGAGGGAAGTCAGGGAAAGTGAGTAGAACCCAGCAATCATGAAGTGCTGAACAAGCCATATTGAAATTCCATTTGATCCTAACAGTGGTGGTCCTCCGAACACTTTCTTTATTATCATAGTATAATAACAAGGTTTCATAACAAAATCTTTAAATAAACCAAAGTTATAATTTAGAAGTTTTTATACTTTTTTGAAGAAAAAAATTTTATATACTCTATTAATCTGTATTTTGCACAAAGCTTACAACATATTTAGAATAAAAATCAAACAAGGGTTCAGAAATGATGTTTGGGCAGCAACTATTTACAGGGTACATTCAATTACTGATCAAGCGATCTAAACTTGAATTTATAAGTTCAGTTCTGAAATTCCAGCTGACTCTATTTATTTTATAAAAATTTTCCTGAGCACCACTATCTTACTCCAACATGCAAATTATAAAATGTTTGGCATCAGATTTTTAATAAAAATCTAAAATATTTATAACAGTTGCTAATGATTAATGAAGATCTCTTCTGAAACCCATATGTGAATTTTTCATATCATCCTTTATTTTTCTAATCTGTACCAGACTCTGTTCTATTTTCCTTTGATATAAAATTAATTTCCAAATAAATAGATGATGAAAATAATAAATTTAGGATAGTTCTTTTCTCTACTGCCACCTGTTATATATTGATAGCCATAGGATTTTAAAACCTTAAAAGATAAGTGTTCCTCTGAACATTTCTAGAAATAAATCTAATAAGGCATTATGTTTGAGTTAAAAATCACAAAACTGAGATAATGTATGATAAAAACTAAAATTTCACAAAAACATAATCCATATTACTTAAAAGATAACTCCAATAAGACAAGTACACTATTTACAGTTCCATATAGACTCAGATGAGGAAGCTGGTTAAGGAAACAGCTTAGTAATCAATATGAGAGAACACTAGGAAGAATCTTACAGTGCTGATGTAGAACCATGTTGAATTCTATGGAAAAGAAAAAAAATGGAAAATGATCAGTTTCTCTATGCTATAACTAAATCATATTTATTTAGTAATAATTTTCAAAACAAGCTTGTCTGATAGTACAGCAAAGAAGGTATATATATTGGCATAAGGCAAGTAAGACCATTTGAGGGTTCAAAACTCTCACTTTCAATGATAAATAGAACACTAGTACCAGAGGCAATCTCAGTAGCAGTGTCTAAGAGAAATGTCTCTTCTAATTATCTTCATCAGCCTGGCTTATTTCATAATTTTCCAATTTCTTATTCTTAGAAAGGCAAGGGGGAAAATAAGAACTAACATATGTTGCTTCTTACGTTACCTCATTTAATTACTTAATATTCACACCAGCAGGGTAGTAGATGCAACCTCTTTCCACAGAAGAGGGTTTGTCCATAGTTACACATTGGGAAAAGGATTCAAAATAAGATCCATTCTTTACTGCATATATAGCTCTCCTTCACAAGATATTACTTCACTGAAAAACTAGAAAATTATATTTTATTTCAAGTGCTTTTTCCATAGGCTTTGTCAATAATCTTGGAGTGATAACATCCTCACTCAGTTGGCTTTCTCTGCCAAGAAATTAAAGCATGCTTAAGAGGACCTGTTAGATCTATAATATTTTTCTACATTCCAAAAGAGATTAATACATATGTTTTAAATGGCCCTTGTACTAATGAGGACAAGAATTGGGTACATTCACAGAAAATTACAATCAGTGAAGTTTACACTGATAGAAGTTACTTTCTCTTTCATGTAAGAACTCTGAAAATGGGCAACCTAACACTGTTCCATCAGGTAAGGCAGCTCTATCAGGAACCCAGACTCCTATTTTTCTGTTCCATCATTCTAGGGTATGGATTACATTATCAAGATCACTTCATGTTCCAAGATGGCTGCGGTAGGTCCAGCCATCACACATATGTTACAAACCAGAATAAAAAAGGAAAGACCAATGGGTCAAAAACTGGTCACTGTCAGCTAAAATGGCTCCCTTTAATTAGCTTTCCCAGAAGTCTTCTAAACTACCTCCACTTATATGGCATCTTACTGGTCGCAAACTGGTCACATGGACACACCTTAATGCAGGTAGATGTGAAATACACTTTCAGATGGCCATGTGCCTAGCTAAGAGAGTCCGATGTTAAGAGGCAAACAAATATTAGATATTGGAGTAATCATACAACCTAGTCTCCACAATAGCCTTTATGTGCAAATACATTAAAATGGAAATTAACACACATGCAATGTTTAGAAAATAAGGAAGAAATTAAATATTTTTGTCTATAGGACCAGGTCTATACTAAAGCTGTCTTCCAAGATCCCTAACATCTTGTTATTTTATGACTATACCTACACTACATGTCTTATAAACCTTGAGCTTCCTTTAGACCCAAACATCTTCTCAGAAAACACTTGGGCCCCTCTCCTTTCACTGCCTCAGGAGTGATCGCATCTTTCCATTTTGTACATCCCCATTTCTAGCACAGTGCCTTGCAAGTAGCAGTTCCACTCTTTCATGAATAGTTGAACCTACCATGGGCAAGGTCATATAGAAATAAAATGCAGGTGGAGCGCCTGGGTGACTCAGTCAGTTAAGCGTCCAACTTCAGCTCAGGTCATGATCTCATGGTTCGTGGGTTCGGGCCCTGCGTCGGGCTCTGTGCTCACAGCTAGCTCAGAGTCAGGAGGCTGCTTCGGATTCTGTATCTCCCTCTCTCTCTGACCCTCCCCTGCTCATGCTGTCTCTCTCTCTTTCTCAGAAGTAACACATTAAAAAAAAAGAAAGAAAGAAGATGCAGGAAGAAAGGTAACAAAGACACTCCAGAAACATTGTTTGCCTCGAGGAAGTAAAAAATCTCAATCAGACATACAAAACAGAGACACTAAGTACCTCTACCTGATAGGATGTCATTTGGATTAATCATTTTAACAATTCTTTATTAAGTAGATTCCTGGAACAAAGCACAAGGTTGAATGCTACAGAGATCACAGAGAAGCAGACACACTGATGTAGTCTCTTAAGGAGTTCATGGTGAAGGAGAGAAGATGGCATACACAGAAAGAAGTATAGTTCTGGATATAGAAAGAAAATACACACATACATACACACACATCACACACACACATCACACATCACACACTTCAAGAAAGAATAAGCTGTTCTAAATGCCGGAGTTAAAATAGTTGGAATTCAAACTTATTTGGCTTTTTTCTGATTCAGAAGCCCATACATGGAAGGTCTGAATAAGCAGCAGCAACCAAGTTAACCACAACTGTGTCTTTATTAACTTGACCAGTTCGATGACTAATCCATCTCTAAATTGGATGGCTTTATAGGTACACATTTAGGTAATACTAGGTCACATTAAAAACAACAATTAAGTTGATTAAGGCTGAACTCATTTTCAGGATCCATGGCAAACAATTTTCCATGCTTGATGTGCACTTAGAGAACCCAGGAAAGGTATTATGATGGGAGCACAGGTAAGGGGGAAAATTAGTCAAACACCAAGCGCGAGCCTGCCATGAAATGCTTCAGGCTTGAAAGCCAAGACCATACTGGGGATTTTACAACAGTGTCAGGTCAAGGAAAAACAGCCTCAATCTTTAGCTAATCAGGGACTCTTTAATGTGAAATTGGCTCGCAATGAAATAAGATATGGAAGGTTTGAGGCAATTCTTTAAAGAGTCACCAAAAAACTGTTCAGTTTTCAAGGCTATGCTTTATGAGGTTAAACAACAACAACAAAAGTGACTCCTTTTTGTCTAAAAATAAACAAAACAGCTGAAGGAGACCACTTAACAGCAATTTTCAAATAGATGAAAACATGTTGAATGCTTAACAAGGAATCATTCACAAGCAAAAGAAAAACATAAATGTCTCCTGACCGGCGCTGCCACTCACACAGCAGCCTGGCTCTCAACCACACGAAGCAGTTTCCTACTTGGTCCTCATGAATCAAGTGCACGAATCAAGCATTGCTTTTTCAGTCTCATACTGCTTTCTACAGACTTTCTTTGCCACTCTGTGGGCATCAATTCCAGCTGCAGCTGGGCTCCTCACCTAGCTCCCGAGGAAAACGCAGCCACCCATTCCGTGGCCACTGTGCTTCAGCTCAGTCTCCAGCATTCTTTCCATCCATCTTCCTTTACCTATTTATTTTTTAACGTTTATTTATTTTTGAGAGAGGGAGAGCATGCAGGAGGAGCAGAGAAAGAGGGAGAGAGAGAATCCAATCCCACTGTCCCTCTCGCCCACCGCAGCATTTCTGTAGCATGACATGACAAGGCTCCTACTAACAAACTCTCCTTCTCAACCCTCAGAAACTTAAGTCAGACTAGAAGTTTCTAAAGGAGGGGGGAAATAGTGCTTCATTGACATAGGGAATAGAGTTTCTGGGGGCTAGACAGAAGCTTTACCATTCAACCTAACCACTACACTGTAGGAGATTCCCGAGTTGGCGCATGGAAGGGACAAGATCAAATGCCTGCTGGCTGACCTGGATCATCCAGGGCTTTGCAGCTGAAAGCAAGACATTTTCAAATATTTTTTTAAAACCTCTTGAATGTTTCTGACTGTTGTGACTTTCTTACTGATAAACTTAGATCAACTACTCTGCATTATCAACACAGTGTTATTTCTTAAACTAGTTTACACAGTTCTGCCAACAAGAAAAGACCAGTTGGTCTTACAACCAAATTTTGTCAGTTACCTAAGGTATCAAGAGACTTGTCATAAATTAATGATGATGGCATATCTTAAAGTGTCAAAAATACTTAATTTGGGGTATTTTATTCTGTTCAATATGTTTCCCTTTAAATCTTCTTGATTCTTGAACACCAGAGAAATGCTGAAATTCCTGGAGGTTTTGAATAGTTCGTAACTAACATTAACATTTCATGAAACCCGATAAATGCAGCTTTGAAAGTGATTCTAAAAACTTAATAACTTGGGAAGGCACGCATATTATGTAATTAGCAGGCCAAAACTTTATCAGCTAATAACTCTATAAGACTGATTCAAAGATCAGTTCCTTTTTCAGGAGAAATAGAACAACATATGGCCTCTGGACAAATTTTCTTGTTTTAACTAGCCTTTCAGATTTATGTATTTTTGTGTGTGTGGAATGAAAAGTGGCTGAAGCACTAAAACCAAAGCAAAATTTGGCACACAATTCAGCTGATATAATGAAGATACTGTATCTTTAGTTCTGTCATCACCTACGCTGCCAAAGGAAAACCAGCTTAGACATTTGGTGACATTTCATAACTCAACCCTCCAAAATTGCCTATTTTTTTATTTCATTCACTTACTCATTAAATATTTGCTCACCATCTATTGCCACAAAGCACTGAGAGGGAATACATAAATAAACAAAGCCATTAGACTAAAAGCACATATTTCTTATTTCTTATTTCCTAGTAGTCTGTAATACCAAATTATCAGCCCCAGGAGAATAAATTGTTTTTCAAACCGGAGATGAAAGAACTTGAGGAAACTGAAGACAAGCCTGTACCAAACCTTTAAGTAAACACATCTCCAGAAAGAATGGACACAAGAGCCTGGAACTTAGAAAGACACTAAACACAAAGTTGCAGAACTACCAAGAAGTATTCAATTTTGTTTGACTTTCAAGAAAGCAACAAAGAAATGGGTCAAATAATAAATAAATGCAAAGACAGGTAGATTCATGAAACAACTTATATATTGCTACTTTGTAGTTTACAAATGTTTTTTATATATATGATTTCTTCTAACTTCATCTTCATAGGTGAAGTACTTGGGCAGTGTATGTCTGTGTGTATATTCTTTGTAAGGGACGCCTGGGTGGCTCAGTTGGTTAAGCATCTGACTTCAGCTCAGGTCATGATCTCACAGTTCGTGGGTTCGAGCCCCACATCAGGCTCTGTGCTGATAGCTCAGAGCCTGGAGCTTGCTTATGATTCTGTCACCTTCTCTCTCTGACCCTCCCCTGCGTGCGCTCTCTCTCTCTCTCTCTCTCTCTCTCAGAAATAAATAAAACATTAAAAAATAAATAAAAACAAATGATCATTTCTTTTTCTATAGTATCTTCTACCTTCACAAACATTGATGATTCATCCATCTATAGCTAAGTTAAAATGACAAGAAATGTTTTCTTTGATTTATTAGTAAACAACCAAACAGCAACATTAGCTTTTAGGAAAAGATTAACAACATTGCACTGTAGTAACTGTCATGTTAATTTAAGGAAAAGCTGTTAAAAATGTTCATTCTTTGTAACAGACCATTCAATAATCTCTGCCAAATGGAAAAGAATATCATCTAAAATACCTCTAGAACCAAAGCAGAATAATGATGAGGCTTTGATGCTTCAGTCCATCAAAGTCTAAAAACTGTAGTCTAAATACTTTCTTTGAATACTGAAATTAAATACTGAATGTAGGGTATTTATTTCTGGTCCTTTAATTTTACATAAAATTTTTCTTTGTTCAAAAATCTTAAATACATGTTGCATATGAAATCAAAGGTTTGATAAAACTGTTACTTAATTTTGCAACTTTATTTTTGTCTGAAGACAATTGCCTGTTCCTAAATGCCAGAACAAGTCAGATAGAAGAATATAGGATTTTCTCCCCTGTGAGAATTGTCATTTTGACTTTGAAAGTGGGAAAATAAGTCACTAATGAGTAATTCTTTTTCCAGTTACACAAGAAACAACAGAAGAAAAGAACTCTAAAACTTAACTTACTGTTTTTTTACCAAGTCACAATTCATATTCCAGGTGCTAAATGTTCAATTTACCTACGTAGTTAAATTTCAGACTTTTATCAAACTCTTGATAATACGTTCAAGCAAATGAACATCTTCATTCTGGATATGTAGTAATATGTACATTTATCTCAGAAATTAAATTTCTGAACTCCTATTTAGACCAGGTTCGTGTCTTTCTAAAAACCTAGATTAGTGCAGTATTTCCATTCCAATATTTTTTTCCTTTGATTACAAAGTCGATTATACCCACTTTTGTAAACTATGATGAACCAAAGATAATTGTATGTATTTATTTTTATGAGCCTCTGACACTAGAATCCCTGTATTTTAGCTAACTTATTTTCATAGATATAAACCAAGATTCTTTCATTTGGAAAGAAATGAAGATATACTAACTCTTAATATACCAACATTAACTTAGGTTAAAAATATATTAAAAATATGTACTGGTGGTCTTTATGCTACAAAGAGATATTCAGGAAATTCATCAATATCAAAAAGGCAGTTTCAGGAAAGAGACTTAAAGCTGTCTATTATAGACTGTTAATTGGAACACTAGCAAATAAAAAGGCATGTATTCTATAAATCTAGAAAACTAATTTCATTATATTATAAAATGAAATAGAATCCTGGGAGACTAAGTCACCTAGAAAATGTTTACCAGTGTATGAAATCCGTTTAGAACCAGTGAATTAGCAGGTGCACGTAGCAGAACTATATGCAAGTAACTAAGGTGGGGTTGAAGATGGTTTTGCTGGTTTTCCAAGTAGAAGCTTTCAAAGATGGGCAAGGCAAACCACATGATACAGAAAAATTATTATTAGAACTTTTATTCATATTCACTCTTTATATAAAATGAGAAATAAAGCTTTATGAATATTTAAATTTAGGTTGACATTAGTGCCTTTGTTTGGTCTCTTTTGGTTGGTAATGTGTGCCGCACAGTATTGATAATATTTGTGGAGGGGTTTCTCTGTTTAGGTTTATCTTGAGAAACAGAGAGAGAGCATGTGTGAGAGCAGAGGAGAGGCAGAGAGATAGGAGAGAATCCCAAGCAGGCTTCATGCTTTCAGTTCAGAGTCCCATGTGCAGCTCTCTCTCATGCTCTATGAGATTGTGACATGAGCTGAAATCAACAGTCTGATGCTTAACTGACTGAGCCACCAAGGGGCCCAGTATTGACAATATTTGGATGGAAGAACCAGAGTGGGTGACAGAGGAACCCATACTCCTTCATTAGCTCTCAGCAGACTCCAATGGACTACAGCACATAAGTGCTCAAGAAAGTGGATTTACAAATTTTGTTATCAAATTGTAACTAAACTAATTCTCACAAAAAGAACAACAGCTTAAAAGATTATTGCAAAGAAACTACAGTTGAAAGGAGATACCACAAAATCAGCAGAAACAAACAGCAGGAGAAAGACAGTGTTGCCATTTCTCTTCTCCCTGTGATAAGCTTGCCAGTCACATTTTGGGGTAAAAGCAACTTCTGAGATGATATAGGTCAATTTTTTGCCTGTCTTCAAAATGACTATTTGAAATATGGATTTATATCCACTATTGCTGATAATAAACCTAACTTTAAGGGCATAGTTTGCCCTGTGATGTAACCTAAGTAGTACATGATCTAATCATTAAATATTATTTTAGATTGGCTTTTCTAGCCAAATATGTTTATAGTATTAAATTATTAGGTATAACATAGATTAAAATATATATTAAATATAATAAAATGTAATGATAAAGTACAAATACAAGCACATACATTTATTGAATATTCAAGCTCTAAATATTTTTCCTGAAGTGAGTCCATGGTCAAAAGATGTTTGTGGTCCACTGTAAGAGTAAATAAAACAGCTCATAGTTTATCTATTGAAACACATAATAAAGATCTCTATGAATCATACTCTTAAGAAAAGTAAACCAAAAAGAAAGCAGAGAGGGGGACAGTGTGCACAGTCACTTTTGTTACTGCTACCTGAGCTTTATTAAATTTGTCTATTTGTTCTATTTGGACAAGAGCATTTATTTTCATGTCTAAGATATTTATAATACACTTGCACAGTAAAGAAGGGAGGAAGGGAGGGGGGAAAAGGAGGCAAGGAAAGGAGGAGGGATGGAGATAGAAAAGGCAGGCAGGAGGGAAGAACAAACAACAGAATGAAAGACAGATAACAAGCAAAAAGCCTAGCAAGAACTGCCCCTGTGAGAAACTGGTCATTGCTCTTCGTCCATGTCTCTGCAGATGTCTGGTGTCCCTGCAGCCCTCCCTACTTGTCCATGCCACTGGTCTTGCTAACCTCTCACCTTCCACAGGAAAATCTCCATACACTCCTGAGAGCTCATTTTCCCTCATGCCACAGGAACGAGCTCATGGCCTCAGTTTCCATTGCAGAAAAGATAGGAAAAAGTACAGAACACTGAGTAATTCAATAATGTGGATTAATTAGGTTTGGAAATGGTAGAAACTTTAAAGTATAATCTTTTTCCAAAACATAGAGCAAAGCTGCAGCACAAAGTCTGCAAAGAAGAAGGATTTAGTTATTCACAAGTATCGCTCAATGGGTAACAACTGTGATAAAGAGGGAGCATTGGAAGTTCTACAGATACCTGCAGAGTCAAAAATGGGTTATAAAGAAATGCAGAATATTGATTTAATATATGGTGTACAACAATACTACCCGTAATATGGACATCAAGAAGGAATTTTTAAAAATTTTCAAGACCTCACAACATTCCATAGACTCTAGCTTTTTACCTTTCTATTCACTCTGCCTCCACAAGGTCAGGCCTCATGACCAATCATCTCCAATACTGCAATAGTTTTATGTGGCCATCCCATACTTTATTTTCTCACTTAAATCTATCTTAGTAACTGTTGCCAATAATAACCTTCCTAAAGTGTTCTCATTTTATGACTCTGGCTCAAATTCTTCCATGGGTACTCACTGCCTACACAATTCAACAACATGTTTCCAACCTAGCTTTTTAGGACTATTACACTTTGTTTCCTTATTATTTGACAAGATGGTCCCCCATTTCTTGGTTTAACTCAGGCTGTCCTCCATGCACCAAATAGTCTCTGCTCTTCCCAGCCAGATTCATACTCTCTGCCTCTTGACACATCCCAGTTCTTTGTCTTTATGAAGGTCCATCCTCATGGCCTCCACAAGGCATCAACTCCAAACAAGGACATGACATTGTTAAATTGCGGAGTCTCCAGCCACTAGAATGCTTCCAGGCACACCAGAGAGCTCAGGAAATAGCTGTGAAGAAACAAAGAAGGGAAGCAAGGAGGAATGGAGGAAAAGGTATGCTTGGTTTAAATAGGTTACCTACCTTATTTTCCCTCCTGACCTAATCATATGGACAAGACCAGTGTCTTGTCCTCATCGGTCCCTGCAAACTCCATACGATGATTTATGCATGAAAACCACACTCTAAATTTCATTTGACTCAAATATTACAACCTTTTAATGCTTTAGAAAATGAGGGGGGGAGGGAAGGAATTAGCTTCAAAAAGTAGATTCCATTTAAAGCCATGTTCTTCCAAGCAATGTGCACTCAAGCACTGATCTATAAGGCCCTGCGGAGAGGTGGGCATCACAGGGGTTCTGATAGAGTCATTTCATTGATGAGTTTATAGAGACTCTGTTATGTCCTCCCTTAGACGGGACACAAAGTACAGCAATTATATCATCCTAGAGTGCTTGCTCTCCATGAAGTGCAACTCTCTGTCCACTAGGTCATCTGTCTTAGATTTGCTTGAACAGAGGATAATCTGCCTGTTACTCATTTATCAGGAAATCTCTCCCATTTACAAAAATAAGGTATTTAAACACCAATAGTCCTGATCTTATTAGAACCGCCTGTTTTTTCTATTATAATCATACATCTGAAAATGACTAAATATCTTATTTTGTCACTTTAAATCCAGTTTAGAGTGGGTTATTTAACTGTTGTTAAACGACTACTTAACTTCTATTTTGATACTTGGAAACACTACTTAAAAGGAAAAATTATATTCTCAAGCCTATCTACCCACTGTTAGTCTACAGTATAATTATCATTTTTAGGGATTAGCAACTAAGTAAATACCTTTTAATTAACAGAAGCTAAAAAATAGTAAATTACTGCTTAATGATATGAAACATGGTATTTATTAGATCAATTTAATTTGCTTTAAACTTAATAAGTATTTTAGGTCAGTACAATTTTATTTTATTTTTTTAATTTTTAATGTTTATTTACTTTTGAGAGAGAGAGAGAGAGAGCATGACCAGAGAGAGGGAGACACAGAACCCAAAACAGGCTCTATGCTCCAAGCTGTCAGCACAGAGCCCCAAGTGAGTCTTGAACCCAAGAAACCATGAGATCATGAACTGAGCCAAAGTCAGATACTTAACTAACTGAGCCACCCAGGCACCCCACAATTTTATTATCTTTATCCTACTTTAAAATAAACTAAAAACCCACATGCAATATTACCACAAGTGTTTTCAGATAACGTACCACTTATTTATAGCTGTATTGTTACAATAGAGGCTGTGTATAGGATATCAGCATTATAGAGAAAGAAATCTTTCTTCAAGATTGGACTGCCTCAGTGGTCTGTATGGTTCATTCATCCACACAGCCTGATAAGGAAACAATAAATGATGGTTCCAGAAAGAGAAGGAGCTTGGAGAGTGAGGCTTTTCCCTAAACAGACAATTCAGAGAACTCTGGCAAAAACCAATGTGGAGAATTATATGGCTGGCCCATGAATTCTTCCCATCTGTAAGCAAAATAGTGCTTTTCTCTAAGAAAACAGGCAAGTTTGCAGGTTCCCTTCTTAAAAACATCTTCAACTCATTTCTCATTGGTTATTATTTTGCATACAGCATGATAAAAATAATTGTGTTATAAACTCTCTGAGACTTTTATTAGTAAATGATCAGAGTTATGGTAACATGTGAACTTTCCACATCTGTATTTTTGCAACATGTGTCTTTCTTCACAAGAAAGTTCTTCCCCACCTCCCCACCCCCACCCAAATAGCCTTCTGTTGCCATTTCATGTTAATTTTCTAAAACATAAAAAATAGATTTCATGTGTCTCCTGAGAGCTTCTAGGTAAACAATGAAAATCAAAATAAAACCTTGGTTAAAAAAGAAATCACCAACTAAAAACTTACAACTGTTCAAAAGTTACATACTTACTTCATGTGCATTTTTTATTAGAATGTAATAAATGGCTTTTAATAGGTGAATTTTATGACAACCACCTACTAATTGACATCTGGCCCTTTGGGGAAATATTTATGTTACCTGACCTCAAACACAGGGCTGTGAACTTGAGACCACATTCAGTAATTCCTCACTATGTACAAATCAAAATTATCCAATACTAATATTAATCTATCTTTGAACTTTAAATGTAAAGAGATTAAGAAGCTCAAAGAGAGTGAGTGAACATGAAGACTGAAAGAGCACATGATGGAGGAGTGGAAACATACATTCTGAGACCAGTGTTTTAGACCTGAATGCTGGCTTTACCACATTTTTACCAAACTAATTTCTCCATACCTTAATTATCTTACCCCAAAATGGGCACAATACTAGCACTTATTGGGCTACTGTGAGAGTTCAATGAATTAACATTTATAAAGCACTTAGAACAGTACCCAGAACATAATAAAGACTAAATAAAAATTTAGAAGTATTATTCATATTATAGATTCCATATGGTCCCTACTAAATGACATTCTAGAAAAGGCAAAACTATGGAGACAAAAGATCAGTGGTTGCCATGACCAGAGAGAAAGGAGATGAAGAAGCAAAGCAAAGAGGATTTTTAAGAGCAGTGAAAACACTCTGTTTGATATTTTAGTGATGGACATATGTTATCATATACTTGTCCAAACCCACAGAATGTAAGACACCAAGACTGAATGCTTAAGGTAAACTCTGGACTTTGGGTGATTATGATGTGTCAGTGTAGGTTTATTCTTGGTTAAAAACAAAACAAAACAAAAAAAAATTGGTGAGTGATATTGATAATGGAGGAGACTATACATGTATGGAAGCAGGGGTATATAAAGCATCTCTGAGCCTTCTCAATTTTATTATAAACTTAAAGACTGCTCTTAAAAATTATCTTTTTAAAATAAAGCTAAATAACTATGAATGACCAAATAAAGTCTGAACAACTGTGAGAAAAGAAAAAGTTGTTATCTGACCAGATAATACTTCAATAAGTGATAGGTGAAGGAAGCATATGTAGGTAGAAGAAACAAACAATCCAATTAATATATGGGCAGAGGACCTGAATAGTTTTTTTTCCAAAGAAGACATACAGATGGCTAGCAGATACATGAAAAGATGTCAAATATCACAAATCATCAAGGAAATGCAAATCAAAACCATCAAGAGAGATCACCTCACACCAGTAAGAATGGCTAGTATCAAAAAGACGAGAAATAACTGTTGGTTAAGTTGTGAAAAAAAGGAAATGCTCATACATGCTGATTGGAAGGTAAATTGGCACCACCACAGCAGAAAACAGGGTGAAAGTTCCTCAAAACAATAAATAGAAATATCATATGATCCAGTAATTCAACTACTAAGTATTTGCCCAAAGAAAACAGACGCTAATTCAAAAAGATATATGCACCCTTATGTTTATTGCAGCATTATTTACAATAGCCAAGATATGAAAGCAACCCAAGCATCCATTGACCAATGAATGGATAAAGAAAATGTGGTGTACTATTCAATAGACTACTACTCAACCATACAAAATAAAGAGATCTCACCATGGATCACAACATGGATGAAACTAAAGGGTATTATGTGAAGTGAAATAAGAGAAGGAGAAAAAGGATTTCACTTCTATGTGATATCTAAGAAAATGAAATGAACAAACAAATAGACTCTTAACTGGTGGTTGCCAGAGAGGAAGTGTGTGGGTGAAATATATAAAGGAGATTAAAAGGTACAAATTTTCAGTTATAAAATAAGCAAGTCACAGAGATGAAAAGTACAGCATTGGGAATATAATCAATAAAAACATATGTATGTAGAAAAGTAACATTTTCTCACACTACTTCTTAGATTTCTCTTTTTCTGTTACAGCTTTATCTTCCTCCTAACCTCTACTCTGTTAGATGAAGTAAAATAAGTGATGGCGAAGATATAAAACTTGCCTGTTAAATTAAAAAAAGATGGAGACACAATTAAGTTACATCTTTTAGAAGATAATTTTGGTTGAGCAAAGATTTATATGTTTTCTTCTATCTTCTGTTGCTTCCATATCAAGAACAGTATGTCATGTGATCTTATGACAGTGGTCAAGAAAGAGCCAAGGCCGCTGGCCACTGAAGTGTTTCCTCCCCTTGTGTCTATGCTGGAGGGTTGGTCATTCCTGAATCCTTGTTGACATATCAGTTCCCCTTGGCCTTGCAGCCTATAGAGGCATCTGTTGCTGTCAACTTCTGATCTTGCCATTGCCTCTTTCTGACCCCTAACCACAGCCCTTGCCCAACACCACTAGGGCGTCACACAAATACAGTTCAATCCCCTACAGACCACACATAGGCTTAGAGGTTGAACACCCTTATTCTACCTCATCTCTTTTCAAGAGCTGCCCTATTTATCAAAACCACATTGCACATGGCACTGAGAAAAGCGATTAAGAAACTGAACCATTAGTTCTGGTATTCTCTGCTTTCCCCGTGTCTTTCTACATGGTTTTTCAGCTCTCTGCCCTCATTCAACATTTAGTTTCAAGACAAAGGATTTCATTTGATTTTCTCATCCTATCTTACCTTCTTCTCTTCTTCCCACATTCCTCTAAGGAGGAAAGGGATGGCATTTTTCCCCTTTCCACATGGTAGGTACTCCTTTGTGTCATATCCTCAGGTCTAGCTACTCCTGATTTATAATAACCTTGAGGCTCAGATTCACCAACCTCAGCTCCCATTATTCAAGCAGAAAATAACTAGAAACCAGAGATTACCAAGCCCAAAAAAATTATTAGTTTACTATTCTAAAAAAAATATATAAACTACAATTAGTTTACTAAAAATATCCCTTAACCTATGAATTAATTTTTCTAAACTGAAGGCCAAAATGTCTGAAGAAATTGATACAAATTTTTTATTCCTTCATCACAATTCTTTGCATCTACATATTATTTCACAAGTTTTCAGATAAAATGAGATACTGTATGCAAAACTGACATGTGAAACCACTGTTGTGATATAGGCAGAGTAGAGATTAATATTCCTTTTCTTTACAAAGCAAGACACCAAAGATTAGGGAAGTTCAGGTCAAAAATGCTAATAAATAGGAGAAATGGGTCCAAAACTCAGGCTGCCTTCATCATGATTTAGTGTCTTTCAATATTCCATGCTTCCAGCTGCTGCATCCCAAATTTCTTCCCAGCTGCCTTCTACCTCAGATTTGTGTAGGACACCAAATCTCACATGGAGAAGAGGAAATCCTAAGTG
This sequence comes from Hyaena hyaena, assembly GCF_003009895.1. NCBI lineage: Eukaryota > Metazoa > Chordata > Mammalia > Carnivora > Hyaenidae > Hyaena > Hyaena hyaena. Next base: position 8,071 of record NW_024081637.1, on the reverse strand, counting down.
ATCTCTTTAACACTTTGTCATCAGCAGTCTAAGAACAATCTACTCTTTGTTGCTAAAGTTTCAAACATAAAATAGCCACTAAAGCAATAATTCATAACAAGCAATTTATTTCCTGCATGCCTACTTAATATACCCCTTATGTGCACAAAATTACTAATTTCTAGTTGTTCAGAAGTCTAATTTTTAAAGTCATTCCCTTGATGTTATGGCTTATAACTTGTATCTTAAAATGGCTACTCAAGTCCTGTTTGCTAAACGATTATGGGGAGAAGAAGGAGAAGGAGAAGGAGAAGAAAGTATCCCCAAATCACTGTCAAATGGATGCTCCAATACAGAACCTTAACATTAGCTCTTTCAGTGACCAATCCTCTCTACCCAGTCTTCCCCGGTCAGTCCCTTCAGCCATGTTCTCATTTCATTCCACATTCATCCAGCTAGACTGTAAATTCCTTGAGGCCAGGGGCAGTGTCTCACTCATCCTTGCCTTCTTCTACTTTGCCACCATCCATACCCTTGTTCCCTGCACATTATTTCCCACAGAACAGAATTCAGTCAACATGTTATCAAAAAGACTATTCATGAGATCCCTGGGGAAAATTTAACACTGTTTCTAATTCCAGATAAACATATCTTCTTAAACTCTGAACCTCCTATTCTCTATTAAAAGTATTTTTGAAAAGTTGTATTCCTTTCTAAGATATGAAGAAAAAAGAATCAGGCACTGTTGGTGGGAATGAATATTGGTACAGCCACTGTGGAAAACAGTGTAGAGGCTGCTTAATATGTCAAAAATAGAGCTACCATATGATTCAGTAATTCTGCTATTTATTCAAAGCAAAAAAAAAGCACTAATTCAAAAGATATATGCACCAGTCTGTTTACTGTAGTATTTATAATACCCAAGACATGGAGCAACCCAAGTGTCCTTCCATAGAAAAATGGATAAAAAGATGTGGTGTGTGTATGCATATATGTATGTGCATGCATAGGAGCATAGACACACACACACACACACACACACACACAGATTACTTAGCCATAAAAAATAATGAAATATTGTCATTTGCAACAACATGGATGGACCTAGAAGGTATAATGCTAAGTAAGTCAATCAGAGAAAGACAAGTATCATTTGATTTTACTTGTATGTGGAATTTAAGAAACAAAACAAATGGACAAAAAGAGAGAAAGAGACAAACAAACCAAAGGACAAAGAACTAACTGGTGGTTGTCAGAGGGGAAATAGGTGGAGGGATGAGTGAAACAGATGAAGGGGATTAAGACTACACTTAACTTGATGGGCACAGAATAATGTATAGAATCACAGAATCCTATTGTACACCTAAAACTAACAAAAAATGGTATGTTAATTTCAATACAATTTAAAGAAAAAAATTAAAAATGAGTATCGTTCATTTCATAGCTCATGTATGGATGGTATTTTCATAGTCACCAAAAACTATGCCTCTTGTTCTTCCCCCATAGACCTGTATTAGTGGTGAGGAAACGGTCAAGTGTGTGTGTGGTAGGAACAGAACGAAAAAGGTGATAAATCCATCTTTTGTAGTGTGAAGCTAAAAAAAATGGAAGAACACAATAATTCAAACATGTTATTTAGAAATGCAGAGGCAAATTCTAAAATAAATAATTACCTAAAAGGGGTACAAAAGTTGCCTTTGGAAGAGGAAGAATCAGGAAAGAAGAAGCAGAGAACTACTATAGGTCATAAGAAAGCCCTTGACATAGTTTAAAGAGTCAACACTACAAGTATAACTTTTATAAAAATAACTAAAAATAAAAATGTTTACGTGAAAAAGTAAGAAAAAGTAAAAAATTAAAAAAAAAAAAAAACAATGGAGCAGGAGATGTGACAGAAGAGTAGGAGACCTAGGCTCACCTCTTCCCATGAATACAACTTGATAACTATCAAAGCATCTCATATTCCCAAAATTCAATCCGAGGACTGTCAGAACAACCTCCACAGCTAAAATAGAGAAGAGGCCATATTGAAGAAGGTAGGAAGTGTGGAGACACGGTTTGGGAGAAAAACAGCTCATGGCAGCTGTGGTGAGGAGAGAGCCACAATCATGGAAAAGGGTGAGAGACAGACTAACACACAGGGGAGCTCAAAGGGAAAACAATTTTCCATAGCAATTGGCTTGGAACTCAAGACGGGCCCAAATTTGTAAGCTCTGGCAACCAGCAGGGCATAAACCCTGGTGTTGTAAAGGTCAGTGGGCTTGGTTTGGGGAGATCCTGGAGGCATTGGAGATGCTCTTGGAGAGAAAGCAGCATGAACACTTTTCAGACACACAGCATGGTAACAGTGATCTAAAGAGTGACTGCAGTTGGCAGGTTATTTGCTTATCTCAGAGCATGCCCCAGAGAAACAGCATTCATGGAGAAACCCCTCAGGAACAAAGAAACTGGCAGGCACCATTTCTCGCTTTCTCCTCTCAGCATAGACACAGAGTCATCTGCAGGAACCAACCCAGGGTCAACACTATCTAACTTGATTACACCAAGCCCTATCCCACTGCACTCTGGTGGAACCACTCTTCCCAATTATGCTTGTCTCAGTTCCAGCACAGCATGCCCCCTCCCACAGAAGATACCCAAACCCCTGCCCGCACCGTGTCTCCTAATGCAGAAGTTTCACAGAGCCTTGGTTCTGGAGTTCATGGTGACAGGTCTCATTTTTCAAGCAGACCAGAACATGCCTAGTTAAAACACACCATATTTAGGTCAGGGACTAAATGCTGCCCACAACAGGCAAAGAGAGGCTCTACAGATGACCGGCATGAAGGATAAAAGTGGCCAGAACAAAATAGCAGAGCACATGGAGGACACATTGGAGATACTCCGGGAAGCACGAGACCCTGGAAAACAGGGGACATTACATGGCAGGGCACTACAGGACCCCTTCTTCATCAGGCCAGAACCCTCAAGAACAGGAGATGTAGCTGACTTCCTAACACAGAGAAACAAGCACAGAGACTTAGACAAAATGAGAAGACAGAGCAATTTATCCCAAATGAAAGAACAGAATAAAACCACAGCAAAAGATCTAAGCAAAACAGACATAAGTAACATAGCTGAAAGCAATGATCATGGGGTACCTAAGTGCCTCAGTCAGTTGAGCATCCAAATCTTGATTTTTGGCTCAGGTCATGCTCTGTGCTGAGTGTGGAGCCTGCTTGGGATTCTCTCTCTCCCCATCTCCTTCTGTCCCTTTACCCTGCTAGCACTCTCTCAAATAAAATTTTTAAAAAATGTTAAAGCAATCATAAGAATACTGACTAAAGAGTTTAAGACATCAGTAAGACCCTCAACACAAAGATTAAAAAAAGAACCAAAGATGAAGAATGTAAAAAACAAGATTAGAAACATGCCTGATGCAATGAACAGCAGGCTTGAAGAAGCAAAGCAACAAAGTAATGACATAGAAGACAGAAGAATGAAAAGTAATCAAAGTGAACAAGAGAGAGAAAAGAATTATGCAAAATGAAGAATAGACTTAAGAAACTCAGTGATTCCATCAAACGTAATAACATTCATTTCATAGGAGTTCCAGGAGGAGGAGAGAGAGAAAGGGAGAGAAAATTTATTTGAAGAAATAGTAACTGATAACTTTCCTAATCTGGGGAAAAAAACAGGTATCTAGATCCATGAGGCACATAGGAGTCCAACAAAATCCACAAATTAGATCCACATATTATAATTAAATTGGCAAAAGATAGTGATAAAGAAAAAAAAACTATAAGCAGAAAAACAAAAGACATTAACATACAAGGGGAACCCCAAGAATCCAGGAGGGGATTTTTCAGCAGAAACTTCCCAAGCAAGAAGAGAGTGGTAGGATATATTCAAGGTGCTGAATGGGAAAAATCTCCAATCAAGAATACTCTATCCAACCAGATCATCACTCAGAATAAAAGGAAAAATAGAGTTTACCAGATAAACAAAAACTAACAGTGTTCAAGGCCACTAAACCAAGATAGTAGGAAATACTAAAGGGGACTCTCTGAGTGTAAAGGAGGGACCAAAAGTGACAGTATGAAGGTATGAAACACAAAAACAGTAAATATGTCGGTAAAAAAAAAAAAAAAAATCAATCAAGGAACTCACAATATGAAAGGATGCAAAAAAATAATAATAATAACATATACCTAAAACGTTAGGAGGAGTAAACAATAGTTCCATCTTAAACAATCTCCAACTTAATATAGGCTATTGAAGAAGAGATTATATACAAACCTAATGGTAGCCATATATCAAAAACCACTGATAAATATGCAATGAATCAAGAGAAATACAATCACTAAAGACAATCAGCAAACCATGAAATGCAAAGACAAGGATCAAAGAAAATCTTCAGAAGCAACAAGTAATAAAATGACAATAAATACACATCTATCAATAATCACTTTGAAACTTTTTTCTCTCCTTCCCTTCCTCCCTTCCCAAGTTCCTCAAGATCCACATATGAGTGAAAACATGATATCGGTCTTTCTCTGACTGACTTATTTCACTTAGCATAATACCTTCCACTTCCATCCATGTTGCTGCAAATGGCACTTGTTGGGATGAGCACTAAGTGATGAATGAAAGCTAATTTGACAATAAATTATATTAAATTAAATAAATAAATAAAATAAAACAATGAATGAAAAAAATCACTTTGAATATAAATGGACTAAATACTGTAATCAAAAGACACAGGGTGACAGAATGGATAAAAACATAAGACCCATTCTATATGCTCCTACAACACACTTATTTTAGACCTGAAGACAGCTGCAGATTGAAAGTGAGGGATGGTAAAACAACTATCCTGCAAATGGATGTCAAAAGAAAGGTAGAGCAGTGATACTTATATCATACAAAATAGACTTTAAAACAAAGACTATAACAGGAGCAAAAAAGGACACTGTATCATAATAAAGGGGATAATACAACAAGAAGATACAATTGTAAATATTTATGCACCAAAAATGGAAGCACCCAAATATGTCAACCCTTAGTACAAACATAAAAAATCTATTCATAATAATAGCAGGAGAATTTTATGCTCTATTTACATCAATAGAAAGATTATCTACACAGACAGATTATCTACACAGAAAATCAACAAGGCAACAATGGCTTTGAAAGACACACTAGAACAGGTGGATTCAACAGATACTCAGAATAGTCTATTCTAAATCAGCAGAACATGTATTTTAAAGTGCACATGGAACATTCTGGGTAGATTACATATTAACCCACAAAATAGGCCTCAACAACTTCAAGAAAACAAAGTCATACTATGCATATTTTCTGACCACAACACTCTGAAACTAGAAGTCAACCATAAGAAAAATCTGGAGACCACAAATACATGGAGGTTAAATAACATGGTACTAAACAATGAATGAATCAACCTGGAAATAAGAAATAAAAATGCACATGGAAACAAATGAAAACACAACAGTCTAAAATCTTTAGGATGCAGCAAAAGCAGTTCTAAGAAGGCAGTTTCTAGCATTACAGGTCTACCTCAAGAAGTAAGAAAAAAATCTCAAATAAATATATCTAAAGGAGCTAGAAAAGGAAAAACGTAACCATATACCAGCAGAAGGAAGGAAATAATAAAGACCAGAGCAGGAATAAATGATTAGAAACTAAAAAATAAAGAATAGATCAGTGAAACTAGGAGCTGGTTCTTCAGAAGAAAAATAAAATTGATAAACCTCTCACCTTATCAAGAAAAAAAAAAGGACATGGGGCACCTGAGTGGCTTAGTCGGTTGAGCATCCGACTTTCACTTAGGTCATGATCTCGCGGTTCGTGGGTTCGAGCCCCGTGTCGGGCTCTGTGCTGACTGCCAGCTCAGAGTCTGGAGCCTATTTCAGAGTCTGTATCTCCCTCTCTCTCTGANTGCTGACTGCCAGCTCAGAGTCTGGAGCCTATTTCAGAGTCTGTATCTCCCTCTCTCTCTGACCCTCCCCTGCTCATGCTGTCTCTCTCTCTCTCTCTCTCTCTCTCTCCTAGAAATAAATAAAAATATTTAAAAAAGAAGAAAAAAGAAAAAATAGGACTCAAAAATCACAAGTGAGGGAAGAAAAACAACCAATGACACAGATACACAATTTTAAGAGATTATGAAAAATTATATGCCAACAAATTGGACAACCTACAAGAAATAAATGATTTCCCAGAAACATGTAACCCACTAAAACTAAAATAGGCAGACATAAAAAATCTGAAGAGACCCATAATCAGCAATGAAATTGAATCAGTAATCAAAAAACTTCCCACAGGGTCACCTGGGTGGCCCAGTCAATTGAGCATCTGACTCTTGATCTCAGCTCAGCTCTTGATTTCAGGGTTAGGAGTTCAAGACCCACATTGGGCTCCATACTGCGTAAAGAGCCTACTTAGACAAACAAACCTCCCAACAAAGAAAAGTCCAGGAATAGATGGCTTCACAGAGGAATTCTACCAAACATTTAAAGAAGAGTTAATACCTATTTCTTTAAGTTTATTTATTTTGAAAGAGAAGGAGAGAGAGCACAAAAGCAGGGGTGGTATAGAAGGAGAGGGAAAGAGAGAGAATCCCATGGAGGCTCCATGCTGTCAGTACAGAGGCCAGTCGCAGGCTCAAATGCACAAACTGTTGAGATCATGACCTTAGTGGAGATCAAGGGCCAGAGGCTTAACTGACTGAGCTACCCAGGTGCCCCAAAACCCATTTTTTTCAAACTATTCCAGAAAATATCAAAGGAAAGAAAACTGCCAAATTTGTTCTATGAGGCCAACATTACCCTGATACCACAACCAGATAAAGACATCACAAAAAAAAAAGAAAAGAAAAAAAAAAAAAAGAAAAGAAAACAACAGGCCAATATCCCTGATGAACATAGATGCAAAAATCTTTGACAACATACTAACAGAGGGCACCTGGGTGGCTCAGTCGGTTGAGTGTCTGACTTCGGCTCAGGTCACGATCTCACAGTTCGTGGGTTCAAGCCCCATGTCAGGCTCTGTGCTGACAGCTAGCTCAGAGCCTGGAGCCTGCTTCAGATTCTTTATCTCCTTCTCTCTTTGACCCTTCCCTGCTCATACTGTTTCTCTCTCTCCCAGAAATAAATAAAACATTAAAAATTAAAGAAAAAAAAAACAATTACAAAATACTAACAAACCACATCCAGCAATACATTAAAAAGTCATTCACCATGATCAAGTGGGATTTATTCCTGGATTGCAAGGGTGGTTCAATATTTGTAAATCAATCAACATGATACATTACATCAGTAAGAGAGTGTATAAGAACCATATGGTCACTTTAACAGACGCAAAAAAAAAAAAAAAGCATTTGACAAAGTACATCCATTCATGATAAAACTCCTCAACAAAGTAGGTCTAGAGAGAACATGCCTCAACATAATAAAGTCCATGTATAAAAAACCCACAGCTAACATCATCCATAATAGGGAAAAAGCCCTTAGTTTTTCCACAAGGTCAGAAATAAGATAATAATGGCCACTCCCACCACGTTTATTCAACAGAGTACTGGAAGTCCTAGCCACAGCAATCAGACAACACAAAGAAGTAAAAGGCATCCAAACTGGTAAGGAAAAAGTAAAGCTGTCACTATGTGCAGATAATATGATACTATATATAGTAAACCCAAAAGACTGCACCAAAAACCTGCAAGAACTGATCAATGAATTCAGTAGTTCACAGGATACAAAAATTAATGTACAGAAATCCATTACATTCTACACACCAATAATGAAGCAGGAGAAAAATTAAGAAAATAATCTCATATACAATTGCATCAAAAATAAGATACCTACGAATAAACCTAACCAAAGAGGTTAAGAAAAAAAAAGACTTGTACTCTGAGAACCATAAAAACACTGATGAAGGAATTAAAGAGGACAGAAAGAGAGAGAGGGCAAGATGGCGGAGAAGTAAAGAGCTCCGTACTTGCACTCGCGCCCATACATCACACAGAAAAGATCTGAAGCCATTGGAAACCTTACAAAACCTGAGAGATTGGGAGAAAAAGGACGCAGAATCCACT